>NC_052168.1:23126287-23137181 GCF_902713615.1 Scyliorhinus canicula | reverse complement strand
GCCTCACGGTGACGCTGCCTCACGGTGACTCTGCTGCCTCACGGTGACGCTGCCTCACGGTGACGCTGCTGCCTCACGGCGACGCCGCTGCCTCACGGCGACACGGCTGCCTCACGGTGACGCTGCTGCCTCACGGCGACGCCGCTGCCTCACGGTGACGCGGCTGCCTCACGGTGACGCTGCTGCCTCACGGTGACGCTGCCTCACGGCGACGCTGCTGCCTCACGGTGACGCTGCCTCACGGTGACGCTGCTGCCTCACGGCGACGCTGCTGCCTCACGGTGACGCCGCTGCCTCACGGCGACACGGCTGCCTCACGGCGATGCTGCTGCCTCACGGCGATGCTGCTGCCTCACGGTGACGGGCACGGTGACGCTGCTGCCTCACGGCGACGCTGCTGCCTCACGGCGACGCTGCTGCCTCACGGGGACGCTGCCTCACGGCGACGCTGCTGCCTCACGGTGACGGGCACGGTGACGCTGCTGCCTCACGGCGACGCTGCTGCCTCACGGCGACGCTGCTGCCTCACGGGGACGCTGCCTCACGGCGACGCTGCTGCCTCACGGCGACGCTGCTGCCTCACGGGGACGCTGCCTCACGGTGACGCTGCTGCCTCACGGCGACGCTGCTGCCTCACGGCGACGCCGCTGCCTCACGGTGACTCCGCTGCCTCACGGCGACGCTGCTGCCTCACGGTGACGCCGCTGCCTCACGGTGACGCCGCTGCCTCACGGCGACGCCGCTGCCTCACGGCGACGCCGCTGCCTCACGGCGACGCCGCTGCCTCACGGCGACACGGCTGCCTCACGGTGACGCCGCTGCCTCACGGCGACGCCGCTGCCTCACGGTGACGCCGCTGCCTCACGGTGACGCCGCTGCCTCACGGTGACGCGGCTGCCTCACGGGGATGCTGCCTCACGGTGACGCTGCTGCCTCACGGTGACGCCGCTGCCTCACGGTGACGCGGCTGCGTCCGGTGACACGGCTGCCTCACGGCGACACGGCTGCCTCACGGCGACGCTGCTGCCTCACGGCGACTCTGCTGCCTCACGGCGACACGGCTGCCTCACGGCGACGCTGCTGCCTCACGGTGACGCCGCTGCCTCACGGCGACGCTGCTGCCTCACGGCGACGCTGCTGCCTCACGGTGACGCCGCTGCCTCACGGCGACGCTGCTGCCTCACGGCGACACGGCTGCCTCACGGTGACGCCGCTGCTGCCTCACGGTGACGCCGCTGCCTCACGGCGACACGGCTGCCTCGCGGTGATGCTGCTGCCTCACGGTGACGCTGCTGCCTCACGGTGACGCGGCTGCCTCACGGTGACACGGCTGCCTCACGGTGACACGGCTGCCTCACGGTGACGCTGCTGCCTCACGGTGACGCTGCTGCCTCACGGTGACGCTGCTGCCTCACGGTGACGCTGCTGCCTCACAGCGACCCTGCTGCCTCACAGCGACCCTGCTGCCTCACGGCGACACGGCTGCCTCACGGTGACGCTGCTGCCTCACGGTGACCCTGCTGCCTCACGGTGACGCCGCTGCCTCACGGTGACGCCGCTGCCTCACGGTGACGCCGCTGCCTCACGGCGACGCTGCTGCCTCACGGCGACGCTGCTGCCTCACGGTGACGCTGCTGCCTCACGGTGACACGGCTGCCTCACGGTGACGCTGCTGCCTCACGGTGACACGGCTGCCTCACGGCGACACGGCTGCCTCACGGCGACGGACACGGTGACGCTGCTGCCTCACGGTGACGCTGCTGCCTCACGGTGACACGGCTGCCTCACGGTGACACGGCTGCCTCACGGCTGCCTCACGGTGACACGGCTGCCTCACGGTGACGCTGCCTCACGGTGACGCTGCTGCCTCACGGTGACACGGCTGCCTCACGGTGACGCTGCCTCACGGTGACGCTGCTGCCTCACGGTGACGCCGCTGCCTCACGGCGACGCTGCCTCACGGTGACGCTGCTGCCTCACGGTGACGCCGCTGCCTCCCGGCGACGCGGCTGCCTCACAGCGACACGGCGACGCGGCTGCCTCACGGTGACCCTGCTGCCTCACGGTGACGCGGCTGCCTCACGGTGACGCTGCTGCCTCACGGTGACGCTGCCTCACGGTGACTCTGCTGCCTCACGGTGACGCTGCCTCACGGTGACGCTGCTGCCTCACGGCGACGCTGCTGCCTCACGGCGACGCTGCTGCCTCACGGCGACGCCGCTGCCTCACGGTGACGCTGCCTCACGGCGACGCTGCTGCCTCACGGTGACGCTGCCTCACGGTGACTCTGCTGCCTCACGGTGACGCTGCCTCACGGTGACGCTGCTGCCTCACGGCGACGCCGCTGCCTCACGGCGACACGGCTGCCTCACGGTGACGCTGCTGCCTCACGGCGACGCCGCTGCCTCACGGTGACGCGGCTGCCTCACGGTGACGCTGCTGCCTCACGGTGACGCTGCCTCACGGCGACGCTGCTGCCTCACGGTGACCCTGCTGCCTCACGGCGACGCTGCTGCCTCACGGTGACGCCGCTGCCTCACGGCGACACGGCTGCCTCACGGCGATGCTGCTGCCTCACGGCGATGCTGCTGCCTCACGGCGACGCTGCTGCCTCACGGCGACGCTGCTGCCTCACGGCGACGCTGCTGCCTCACGGCGACGCTGCTGCCTCACGGTGACGGGCACGGTGACGCTGCTGCCTCACGGCGACGCTGCTGCCTCACGGTGACGGGCACGGTGACGCTGCTGCCTCACGGCGACGCTGCTGCCTCACGGCGACGCTGCTGCCTCACGGGGACGCTGCCTCACGGCGACGCTGCTGCCTCACGGCGACGCTGCTGCCTCACGGGGACGCTGCCTCACGGTGACGCTGCTGCCTCACGGCGACGCTGCTGCCTCACGGCGACGCCGCTGCCTCACGGTGACTCCGCTGCCTCACGGCGACGCTGCTGCCTCACGGTGACGCCGCTGCCTCACGGTGACGCCGCTGCCTCACGGCGACGCCGCTGCCTCACGGCGACGCCGCTGCCTCACGGCGACGCCGCTGCCTCACGGTGACGCCGCTGCCTCACGGTGACGCGGCTGCCTCACGGTGACGCTGCTGCCTCACGGTGACGCCGCTGCCTCACGGTGACGCGGCTGCGTCACGGTGACACGGCTGCCTCACGGCGACACGGCTGCCTCACGGCGACGCTGCTGCCTCACGGCGACTCTGCTGCCTCACGGCGACGCGGCTGCCTCACGGCGACACGGCTGCCTCACGGCGACACGGCTGCCTCACGGCGACGCTGCTGCCTCACGGTGACGCCGCTGCCTCACGGCGACGCGGCTGCCTCACGGCGACACGGCTGCCTCACGGTGACGCCGCCGCTGCCTCACGGTGACGCCGCTGCCTCACGGTGACACGGCTGCCTCGCGGTGACGCTGCTGCCTCACGGCGACGCTGCCTCACGGTGACGCTGCTGCCTCACGGTGACACGGCTGCCTCACGGTGACACGGCTGCCTCACGGTGACGCTGCTGCCTCACGGTGATGCTGCTGCCTCACGGTGACGCTGCTGCCTCACGGTGACGCTGCTGCCTCACAGCGACCCTGCTGCCTCACGGCGACACGGCTGCCTCACGGTGACGCTGCTGCCTCACGGTGACCCTGCTGCCTCACGGTGACGCCGCTGCCTCACGGTGACGCCGCTGCCTCACGGTGACGCCGCTGCCTCACGGTGACGCTGCTGCCTCACGGCGACGCTGCTGCCTCACGGTGACGCTGCTGCCTCACGGCGACGCTGCTGCCTCACGGTGACGCTGCTGCCTCACGGTGACGCTGCTGCCTCACGGTGACACGGCTGCCTCACGGTGACGCTGCTGCCTCACGGTGACACGGCTGCCTCACGGCGACACGGCTGCCTCACGGCGACGGACACGGTGACGCTGCTGCCTCACGGTGACGCTGCTGCCTCACGGTGACACGGCTGCCTCACGGTGACACGGCTGCCTCACGGCTGCCTCACGGTGACGCTGCTGCCTCACGGTGACACGGCTGCCTCACGGTGACGCTGCCTCACGGTGACGCTGCTGCCTCACGGTGACACGGCTGCCTCACGGTGACGCTGCCTCACGGTGACGCTGCTGCCTCACGGTGACGCCGCTGCCTCACGGCGACGCTGCCTCACGGTGACGCTGCTGCCTCACGGTGACGCCGCTGCCTCACGGTGACGCCGCTGCCTCCCGGCGACGCGGCTGCCTCACAGCGACACGGCGACGCGGCTGCCTCACGGTGACCCTGCTGCCTCACGGTGACGCGGCTGCCTCACGGTGACGCTGCTGCCTCACGCCGCTGTATCTGCAATAACATTTGATGTAGCACCTTATCAAATACCTTCTGGAATTCCAGGTACAGTACATCCACCGGTTCTCCTTTATCCACAGTGCGTGTTACTCCTTCAAACAAAAACTCCCAATAAATTGGTTAAACAGGGAGGGAAACTTTCCCTTTGTCACAGTAACACAGGATGCCATTTGTGACTTTGATATTTTCAGAACAGAGGAAAGATGATCAACTCGGCGCTCCCCGATAACTCAACTCGCCTCTCCTCGATAACTCAACTCGCCGCTCCCCGATAACTCAACTCGCCTCTCCTCGATAACTCAACTCGCCGCTCCCCGATAACTCAACTCGCCGCTCCCCGATAACTCAACTCGCCGCTTCCCGATAACTCAGCTCGGCGCCCCCCGATAACTCAGCCCTCCCCGATAACTCAACTCGCCGCTTCCCGATAACTCAACGTTGCGCTCCCTGATAACTGAGCTCGCCGCTCCCCGATAACTCAACTCGGCGCTCCCCGATAACTCCAAATTCCTGGCTCGCTAATACAAGGCCCTGAGAATAACCCTGGCTGGACTAGTTAACAACAGGGGGCATCACAACTGGCCACCGTGCTCAGAGGCTCGGGGGCTGGGAACTCATAAAATGTACAGTGCAGAAAGAGGCCATTCGGCCCATCGAGTCTGCACCGGCTCTTGGAAAGAGCACCCCACCCAAGGTCCACACCTCCACCCTATCCCCATAACCCAGTAACCCCACCCAACACTAAGGGCAATTTTGAACACTACGGGCAATTTAGCATGGCCAATTCACCTAACCTGCACATCTTTGGACTGTGGGAGGAAACCGGAGCACCCAGAGGAAACCCACGCACACATGGGGAGGATGTGCAGACTCCGCACAGACAGTGACCCAAGCCAGGAATCGACCCTGGAGCTGTGAAGCAATTGTGCTAACCACTGTGCTGCCCCGAGGAACAATGCCTGATATTTACTCATCGATATTTAATGGAGCGATTGAGAAAGCGTATTTGGGGCATCTGGGCAGCCAGGGCGAGACCAACTTCGCTTGAAGTTCTTCCCACATCAGAACAACTCCAAGAGAGAGCGGACCTTTTTTACAAAGCAGTTGAGATGTGGAAGAGGATCGAAGTCTCACCGGTATTGCTGTTGTGATTGCCGTGCCTGACCTCCCCACTGGACTGATGCAGAAAGGCCCCCAGTTTGGACACCCACGAGGCTTTGTTCAACACCTTGGCTTTCTTTGTGGGTGGCTTTCCCTGTGGAATAAAAGAGAGAGAAACTAAATACCTCTTCAGCAGGATCGCAGAATCTGATAGGTTTTCAGGACTGGACAGGGTAGGTGCAGGAAGGATGTTCCTCGATGGTGGGGCGTGTCCAGAACCAGGGGGCACGGTCTGAGGATACGGGGTCGACCATTGAGGACACAGGCGAGGAGAAAATTCTTCACCCAGAGAGTTACCACAGGAAGTAGCTGAGGCTACAACATTGCATATTTGCAAGAAGTAGTTAGATACAGCAAGTGGAGCAAAGGGGGTCAAAGGATATGGGGGGGAGGGGGGGGGGGGGGGGGAGGGAAGCAGGGTCTGGCTATTGAGTTGGATGATCGGCCATGATCAGAACGAATAGCGGAATGGGAGGAAACCAGAGCACCCGGAGGAACAACAGTGCTAACCAATGTGCCGCCCTATGACTCAGACCCACACGGCGATGAGGTCGACTCCTAACTGCCCCTTGGAAATGGGAGAAAGGGATCCATTTTATACATGGGGTAAAGACTCACCTGATCACGACGCAGCCACTCTTGCTCGGGATAGTGGCCGCGACTGGAACACGCGCAGGCACGCACGCACGCAGGGCGAGCGCGGGAGGTCGCTGAACAGACCGAAAACAAACCTGCAACCTTGCCAAGATGCTGGACTTCTTCGAGTTGGAAGAGTAGCTTCGGGAACAGGAGACGCTGCAGAATCTTTTTGTCTTGGAGAAGAAGGTGTCCCGTGCTCCCACAATCCCGCACATCTCGCAGGTAGCTGGGAAGATCCAAAAAAAAAAACAACAAAACCAGAAGGTGAAACTTTTAACCAGAAAACAGAAGGCAAATTCAAAAGTTTTTTTTTTTTTTAAAAAAAGATTTGCTGTCGCTATGTGGACCAGCATTCCCTGATTGCCCCTTGAACTGAGTGGCTTGCTCGGCCATTTCGGAGGGTCAATTAAGAGTCGCTGTGGGTCTGGAGTCACATGTAGGCCAGACCGGGTAAGGACGGCAGATTTCCTTCCCTGACGGACATTAGTGACCCAGATGGGTTTTGATGACAATCAACAATGGCTTCCCAGTCGCTATTCCCAAGTCTGTTTTTCAATTCCAGATTTTATTTACTGAATTTAAATTCCACCAGCCGGGGAATCTGGACCCCTGTCCCCAGAATGTCAGAAACATACATAGAAAATAGAGGCAGGAGGAGGCCATTCGGCCCTTGGAGCCTGCTCCGCCATTCATTATTAACATGGCTGATCATCAAGTTCAATACCCTGATCCCTCCTTCCCCCCTCCCCCCCCCCCCCCCCCACATCTCCTTTAGCCCCTTTATCTAATCCCAACTCTTGGGGCTCAAGGGGTCAAGTGGTATTAGGTAGGGGGAGGGGGGTAAATCAGGGCACTGAATTAGCCCCAAGATTTCTATCGGATTCCTCCTTGAAGTTACACGACATTTCGGCCTTAACTACTGTGGTAGCGAAGTCCACAGATTCCCCGCTCTCTGGGTGAAGAAATTTCTCCTCACCTCAGTCCGAAAAGGTTTACCCCTTATCCTCAAACTATGACCCCCGTAGTGTCCGGACTGCCCCACCATCGGGAACATTCTTTCTGCCTAATCCCGTTAGAATTTTCCAAGTTTCTATGAGATCCCCTCTCAGTCTTCAAAGCTGCACTGAATATAATTCTTCCCAACTTAGTCTCTCCTCATAGCTTGGGCCTTTGGATTACTAGTTCAGCGACGTGACTGCGACACCACTGTGGTGAATGTAATATAGATGTATATATGTTAATTCACACTGTCTTTGTAAGCGCAGTAGCGTTATCGTACCACTAGGGGGAGTAGCGCTGGGAGTACTCAGGAACTTGTACTGGGCTCCACCCTTGGCTCCGCCCAGGACTCCTCCCCCTAGTGCAGCTGTATAAATACCCGGTGTCCAGAGTCAGCCTGAGTTCACTACGAGTTCATCGACAGGTAACAGGCTGGCTCTGAAGTAGGTCGATTAAAGCCTAGATTCACATCGGAAACACGTGTCTGGTGAATTGATGGTTCCACCAACCACCATTTCCCTCTTATTAAACAAATGCTGGAAAGCTTAAATAAAACCCTCCAAAAAAGCTAGGGGTGTACAGTACCTCAGTCAGCACCTGCAAAGAGAAAGTCGCGGTAACAATTCAAGTGTAGCCCTTCCTCTACGAGCAAGGCCCACAGAACACGTGCGTGAAAACGATCGGGCTATTTTACTGGCTTGGTTGCAAAATTCAGGTAGATATTTCTACTTCACCTCGCGAATATCTGCGGAGCTGGACTGTGCGAGGGGACAAGAGGCTCCTTGAGTGAGTGGAATGGTGTTGCTATAGCAACCACTCTGGTTCGTCAACAATGTCAATTGGACAATATTGGGCTGAGGGGACAATTCGACCAGGTTTTGGAGACATCACTCAGTCCCCATTTAAAAGCCATGCAGTCCACCCATTTTTTGTTTTTTAAAACATACACACAATATTCTAACACGCTGACAGGCACGTCATCCAAAATCCGGCTTTACTAAAACCTGCTCCACAGCGCCAGGGACCTGGGTTCAATTCGGGTCGCTGTCCGTGTGGAGTCTGCACGTTCTCCCCGTGTCTGCGTGGGTTCCCTCCGGGTGCCCCGGTTTCCTCCCACCGATGTACAGGTTAGGTGGATTGGCCGCGCTAAATTGCCCCTTCGAGGTCCAGGGATTTGCAGGTAGGGTATGTGGTTACAGGGGAAAGGAGGGGCAGTTGAGTGAGCGGATATGGGTGGAGTGCTCGTTCGAGGAGTCGGTGCACACTCGATGGGCCGAATGGCCTCTTTCTGCACAGCAGGAATTCTATGAATCCCAATGAAGAAAGAGAGATGAACATCAGGACTACTATTTTTAAATGTATTCTTTAACGGGATATGGGGGCAGCACGGTGGCGCCGTGGGTTAGCACTACTGCCTCACGGCGCCGAGGTCCCAGGTTCGATCCCGGCTCTGGGTCACTGTCCGTGTGGAGTTTGCACATTCTCCCCGTGTCTGCGTGGGTTTCGCCCCCACAACCCAAAGATGCGCAGGGTAGGTGGATTGGCCACGCTAAACTGCCCCTTAATTGGAAAAAATGAATTGGGTACTCTAAATTTATCTTATTTTTATTTTTTACAGGATATGGGACGTGACTGGCATTTATTGCCCATCCCCTATTGCCCTTGGTCAGGGACACTTGCTGGGCCATTCCAGAGGAGCAGTTAAGAGTGAACCACAGTGTGGAGTCACATGTAGGCCAGACAGGGTAAGGACGGCAGATTTCCTTCCCTGAAGGACTTAAGGGTATCAAGTTCCAGATTTTTTTTTATTATTTGAATTTTAAATCCACCAGCTTCGTGATGGGATCTGAACCCTTGTCCCCAGAGCCTCTGGATTGCTGGTCAAGTTCCATCACCACTATCTTCCCGTGTTTTCGGTATTCTACCATCCGAATAACTTCAACAACTTCCTGCTCCCATTTACAGCACTTACCGTCCCTCCTAATGTCATTGGATTCTCAAAGTTAAACAAGCTTCACCTCTCTTCCATTTCTTAGTCCTTAAGCACGGTAGCATTGTGGTTAGCACAATCACTTCACAGCTCCAGGGTCCCAGGTTCGATTCCCGGCTGGGTCACTGTCTGTGCGGAGTCTGCACGTCCTCCCAGTGTGTGCGTGGGTTTCCTCCGGGTGCTCCGGTTTCCTTCCACAGTCCAAAGATGTGCAGGTTATGTGGATTGGCCATGATAAATTGCCCTTAGTGTCCAAAAATGCCCTTAGTGTTGGGTGGGGTTGCTGGGTTATGGGGATTGGGTGGAGGTGTCGACCTTGGGTAGGGTGCTCTTTCCAGGAGCCGGTGCAGATTCGATGGGCCGAACGGCCTCCTTCTGCACTGTAAATTCTATGAACTAACTGTCGTCGGCCACAATGAAGATTGACGCCTTCCCCAACAACACTTCAAAAATGTAAACATTAAAAAAAAACGTACCCATTCCAAGTTTTTCATCGATGGATTCGTCATCATCCATCGCTCCTAATATTGACCCCGACTCCACTTCCATCTGCTGACCACCTTCTTCATCTTCCATGTCATTACTCGATTCCTCGGTGAAGTTATCGTTGCTGCTGCTGCCGGGGTCCTCCGTGCTCTCATACCCATCAAACAGGCCGTAGTCATCATCCCCACCGCGTTTGAAGGACATTTCTAGAACATTCTGGAGATACAAAAATAAACACATTGATGAAAGCTTCCTCCCCCCCCCCCCCCCCCCCCCCCCCCAAACGTTTGCGAGGATTCAAAAGTCCACATGAAGTTGACCAAGTCCAATAGTGCAAGGAAACGTTGTAAATATATTCACAATTCCCCCCCCCCCAGGCAATGGTTGGTGGTCTAACCCCAGCCATCTCTCCGAGGTTGTGGCTGGGCGCATTGCGAAAAGGGTAACTTTCCTCTGCTCACATTGCAATATGCCAGGGACTAAAAGGAGCCAAACGGAAAAATATTTTGCTTCTGCCTATCCGTTGCAAAACCTTTATCCAATGCTTTTGTTACCTACAGGCCCAACTGCTACAACATACCCCATGGAGGCCCTCACCTGGAATGAACATAAGAACAAGGAGCAGGAGTCGGCCATCTGGCCCCTCGAGCCTGCTCCGCCATTCAATGAGATCATGGCTGATCTTTTGTGGACTCAGCTCCACTTTCCGGCCCGAACACCATAACCCTTAATCCCTTTATTCTTCAAAAAACTATCCATCTTTACCTTAAAAACATGTAATGAAGGAGCCTCAACTGCTTCACTGGGCAAGGAATTCCATAGATTCAAAACTATTTGGGTGAAGAAGTTCCTCCTAAACTCAGTCCTAAATCTACTTCCCCTTATTTTGAGGCTATGCCCCCTAGTTCTGCTGTCACCCGCCAGTGGAAACAACCTGCCCGCATCTATCCTATCTATTCCCTTCATAATTTTAAATGTTTCGATAAGATCCCCCCTCATCCTTCTAAATTCCAATGAGTACAGTCCCAGTCTACTCAACCTCTCCTCATAATCCAACCCCTTCAGCTCTGGGATTAACCTAGTGAATCTCCTCTGCACACCCTCCAGCGCCAGTACGTCCTTTCTCAAGTAAGGAGACCAAAACTGAACACAATACTCCAGGTGTGGCCGCACTAACACCTTATACAATTGCAACATAACCTCCCTAGTCTTAAACTCCATCCCTCTAGCAATGAAGGACAAAATTCCATTTGCCTTCTTAATCACCTGTTGCAC